>NC_040884.2:14802005-14822005 GCF_900634795.4 Betta splendens | reverse complement strand
AGGATTATCTAATGATACCCCTATCTCTCGCTTTCTGTCTATCTCGCTCTCTGGACACGTCGCCCTGCATGCTGATATTATTTTCTGTTATTATTCAGGCACCTATGCCTCAGTAAGTAGTAAAAAAAATCCTCTTGACCATTCGGTGACCAGTGGAGAAGAGAGTTGGGGCTGCGGATAATTACAAATTCCCCCGGTCTGGGCCCTCAGGGGCTGAAGGGAGAGGGGGCGACAGGGTTTGAGGGACTGAAACAGGGGCCCTCAGTCGAAGTGATGTATGAATCAGTCTTTTCGGGAGGGGGCTGCATCAAGTGTAACATCTCAAAGCGTATTAAGCATAAACGCATTAAAGGTGAGAACATCATTTAGGTGTTTTCATCGCGTTTCTCTAAGTAAAATGCAAAAGCAGTCTCACACCTGAAACTCTCCACATGAAGTTGATGTCATATTTACATGCTCATGGTCAACACGATCAAAGTCAGGTACATTTTAAAAAACAAATCCCTGATGTGTAATAAACGAGTCAGTGAAGTCTTATAGCAAAGACTCTATCCACAGAACCCCTCTTCTCTGATCGATCAGCTGATTAACCCTCTTTACTGATTGGCTCTGAGGTGATTGGATCCTATCGTCAAAAAAAAAATCACCTCTAGCCTGGAGGCGCGCGCGCGCGTGTGTGTGTGTGTGTGTGTGTGTGTGTGTGTGTGTGTGTGTGTGTGGGTGTGTGCGTGTATGTGATGGGGGCTGTCACAGCTCACTCGATTACTAGGAAGTGAGGACGGGAGGGGGATGGTTTGACCATCACAACTCACACGTCCACGGAAATGAACACAGCATCCAGGGTCAAAGAGGTGAAAACGAACAAAAATCATCTTGCGAGAGGGAGATGTTTTGTTTTTTCTTACAGCCTCTGACCACAAGTGGTCATCTGCTCCTCTAGCCTCCCTCTCTCGCCGCTTCCTCTTTGCTTCCTCTTTTCCATCCTCGTGTTTTTGGTGGCAGATCTGAGCCGGGTCAAGCAGAAACGCTAGCCCAGTTTCCACTGCTATGGCCGATAAGGCATTGTACCTTGGCTCAGTAAACAATGGGATGCCATCTGTCCATTAGTGAGAGCACAGCATGAGGAGAAAGGGAGAGGACCCATTAGTGGGTCCAATGCGAGAGCAACTTAAAACACATGAAGGGACAGAGAGAGCCACTGTTTCTAGTGAGGGGCCAACTTAGTTGTTGCCATATTTAAGCGGTGAGCAATGAAAAATAAAAAACTTTGGGATTTTCCATAAAAATATCTGGTACTAAAATAAAATAATAAAAAAAACACTGCTCATACAGACAAATTCGTAGCGTCACGTCTCTGTGTGCCTGTCAGCTTAAGGCTTGAAAACAAAACGGGCCTGAGGGCAAAGCGTGTCCGCCTCCGGCAACAACCCCCCAGAAAAGCCAGAGCAAAACAGCCCCAGAGGCGAAACTATCAATGTAACTAAATGGAAAATTAGAGTCAAATATATTCCATCACGCTAATGCAGCAGACATCCAGATAAGTCTCACGGCCGCCTCACAACCATCAGCATGATTCCAGATAGAGACGCTCACATGTAAAATATGAAACTGGCAAAATGTGAGGATGGAAGAACTGAAGCGTCCATTTAAACGCCTCAAAGCAGAAATGCGTGCGTGTGCAGGTGATTTCATTCTCGTTCCCGTCTTTCCTCGTTTCCTCCCGCGTTTCCTCTGGAAGCGGGAGAGTCGCAGCCGCTCATCACACGGAAGCGGCGGCAGGTTCAAATGTCCTGACACGACACTCTGGGGACCCGGCAGCAGTGCTGCGACGCGGCTGATCTGAGATCAGACTGTAAGTGTGAGCTCATGTGTCTGCGTCTGCGCGCGGACATCCATGCATATGGAGTGAGCCTCGGACCGACTGTGGGGGGTGCACACGTTCAGCTCCAACCCTTAGGCGGAGAACTTCTTCTAAGTGTTTTCACTAAACAACCTACTCCGTGATTAGGTTGTAACCCCCCCCCTCCCCCCCTCTCCTCCAAAAAAAAAGAGGGTTGTTTTCAGCTGCTGAAATTTGACAGGGTCTAGTGCCTGCTTGAGTCTGGGCGCATTGTGACAAGGCAGGGGCTGTGAGTGACTGGAGCGTAGGGGCGTCAAGCTGTGTGGCACATGCTCGGGAAGCGCCGGGCGAACGGCAGAGCGTCAGCGGAAAACAAACAAGACGCCGCGCCGCAATAAGCATTCTCTGTCGCCATCGGGTTGAATAAAAAAAAGAAAAAAATCATCTTCGAGTGAGATAAAATTAAGCTCTGTTCTTTTCTTTTTCTTCCCCCGCGTCAGTGTGAAGCAACAGAAGTCGCTGTTGGAGGAGAGGGAGAGCAGGTATTCATGGAGAGGGAACGAGAAGGGGGGAGAGGCGCAGAGCCTGAGGGAGGATGGGGGAGGAGGGGGAGGAGGAAAGCTACCTGCTGCGAAACTTCAAAGTCCAAGCTGTCACCTGCATTATTTGACCTTTCACCGCCCCACAAACCCCATCATCGCATTATGGTCCCGGTGGTGAACGTCCACCGAAAGCGAAATGAGGAGCCCGGCCTTCGCTGAGGGGAGGATGTGGGACGTGAAGACGCTCCTCGCGCCTCCCTCCGCACACTCTCCTCCCCGCTCTCTAACTCACTCGCAGCGATGGCGGTAAAGAGAAGATGCTTAAAAATGATTAGAGTTAAATAAACGGCGGCGGGGCCTCGAGGGCCCCGAGGCGGCGTTGATGTGGAATAAGATGCTATCAGTCAGGTGAAGCCGAGTGAAGCGAGCTCACCTGACTCCGCCGCCGCCACAACAGGAGTAAGAGCCACGCACGCTGCGAAATTAAGGGGATTTACATACATTTCTCCTTAAAACCGGGACACGCATGCGGCAACGCAGATAATTGCGAGAAAAGCTCCTCGACGCCGCCCGTTTGAGCGTCTCACCTCCTAGTAACACACACACACGCACACACACACACACGCACACACACACACCACCACACACACACACACACACACACGCACACACACACGCACACACACGCACACACACACGCACACACACACGCACACACACACGCACACACACACGCAAACACACACACACACACATACACACACACACACACACACACACACACACACACACACACACACACACACACACACACACATACACACACTGCGCATGGGCCCACATCTGATGAAGCTCTCATCCCTTCAGTTTATCAGCGTCAAGGATATGCTGGCAGAGCGGCGTCATTAAAAACGATCAATCAACCCACCTCCAGTCTGTGTTTCCTCTCAAGCTCGGTTGGCTGTGGACATATTCTCAGATTGCTGATAACGGGGCGACGGGCCACATTTACACAACACACAAGAAGCGCTCAGACTGGTTTCAAACGTACAGACACACAGATTTTAAAACACTCCAGCTGTTTATTCCTCGAATAATCACTGATGATGTCTGAGTTGCTGTAAGTGTGTTTGTGTGTGTGTGTGTGTGTGTGTGTGTGTGTGTGTGTGTGTGTGTGTGTGTGTGTGTGTGTGTGTGTGTGTGTGTGTGTGCGTGTGCATGTGTGAGGTCATGCCTGGATGGCTATCTGTCTTTTTGTGTAACGACGCCTCAGGGAGCTACTGAAATCTGATAAGCTGAGCGGGAGCGTAAATACCTGGCTGCTTTAACCTCACTGCAGCGCGGACACACCTTGTTGTGGTGTGTTGTGTCCCCGTATGCATGAATGTTAATTGTGCAACCAACTGCTAAAAACTGCTATTCTGAATCAACTAGTTCTGTTGCAATGATAAACAACAAACCCCGTGGTCTGCTGCCAATGGATGCTGATGATCTTTAATGGATTTTTCATTGAAACTCAGCAAAAAGGAGCATCTCTGCAGATTTTATTAGCAGAATTTATTTTCATTGTCCTTTTGAGGGTTGAGGCTTTCGTGTCTAGGTGTGTGTCTGAATGCGTGTCGCATAAGTGAAGCCCCGTGCCTTTTGTTTATCCCCGGCTAAGTGTGTGAATCCAGAAGAGCAGGCTCGGGCAGGCGCCGCCTTTCTCACTCAATCATCATCGGCCACTTTGAATCGTGACCCCTGCTCCTCCAGCTGGGAGGAAGGACGAATTCACCGTCCACGCGACTCTTATCGCTCGTTATGTTGCAGAGCATCGAGTCGCATCCGTGTTAACGCGTGGACGCGCACACGTTTGAAGATAAGTGTGATATTTGCTTCCGTAAACTCATATTCAGACAAGAAAAAGAAACTGTTTGGACGAATGCGAGTCACTTCCACCCGGTTCGCTCACCTCTCAGGGGTGAAAAGGTCGTATTAGTGCTGCATGGAGAAAAAGACAACAGAAGCAGGGCTGATCCTCTAAACCTCGCCAAGACGCTCCCCAAGCTGCCGTCATCAGCTTCCATCCAGGCGCTAAACACTCCCATTATTCTCTAAGACGTGGACGCGCCGAGGGTTTGGAAGGCAGCGGGTTTAATGCTGAGTAGGGGGATTTGTGTGGGGACATCTCTCGTGTTCTGCCCGTGACCCCCCCCTCGTCCCCTCCTGTTCGGGCCTTTACCACGATGCACTCACAGACCGCCGTTTTCCCGTATACGCTCATCTTAGAACATGTCTTCGTGACTTCACCTGCCCCCAGTCACTAGTCGGCTCCGAGCCCCCTCCTCGGCTCCGTGCGCGTGCAGCTCCATGTCGTCGCAAGCTGTTTCTCTGCTCCAGCATCACTTTGGGACCCAGGGATGCCAGTGCACTGCAGCTGTCGTGGAAACACATGTACAGAGCATGTGGCGAGGAGACGCCGTCGACTTGTGTTTACATCAGGACAGCGAGGGCCCATTAAAACCACATTGTCCATACATGTCTGCATTGGGGAGGATGTTTTCAATACTTACTGTGTGCGCTCGCTTACTAGACGACTTTTTCTTAAATGATCCCCATATCTGGCCCCACATAAAGCAGTGGAGGCGCTTTTGTGTTAAAAACCTTAACTGCACAGTACTATTTAAGGGCATTTAGTGGTTTGTGGCAACTGACTCTAAATTGCAAAAACATTTGCACGGCTACGCTCGTCTCGCCTTGGAAAGTAGCTTCTAGATCAGGCTTTTATTGTGTTTGTTGATGACTGCTGTCTTTTTATGTGTTTTGCTCCATTGCTCCACTCCCTGCCCATTTTGGAGGATAAACCAAAGGGAAGGTGGTGGAGAAGAAGAAGAAAAAAACAAAACAAAACAAAACCCATTCCACTTGTTAATTCGCTGATCTCACCAACAATCGATTGAGATGCGTTTGTCACTGTTGCGGCAGATTGAATGGCCCGAAAAAGAACATGGAGGCAGTAAAAGCAAGGAGAGTTTAATCTGAAGTTGTGAATGACAATATTGATTTGCCTTTTTTTTCTGACAGGGCAGGATAACTGCTCGGAATCAAAGGTAATGGCGACTATAACTGTCACAACATGCTGTGTTTTCCTTGTCCCTCTCTTTCCCGTTGCTCTTTCCCGCTGCTTTTTCTGTCCGTCCGTGGTGTGATAAATGTTTGATAGCACATTTATTTTTCTGGCACCATGAAAGCGAGCGGACATCAGCTGGGTTTATATTCAGGGAAGTGTTCAATATCCTGTTTTGTAGCGAGAGAACGAGTTAGCAACACTTTATACCCCATGAAATAATAATAGCTGTATATTTTAAATATGCACGCTGCCTCTTCCCATGACTTGCTGCTGATGTCATTCCTCCACCTCAACAATCAATGTCGCTAAATGTGGCCCAACTTTAAGTTAAAGCTGATGAAGAGCGAGTCTGCTGCGCAGCCGAGCCGAAGCCGGGAGGAACGAGCGAGTGCGGAGGTACTTGCCGTTAGAGGACCTCGTGGACACATTAAGGTCTATTTGCATGTTCAGAACCGCATCTCGGCGCTCGGGCTCAGTGGAGCCGGAGCGTTAAGTATCGCGGAGGCACAGCCTGAGTCCTTTACAGAACAAGTAATGACTCCCTGCGACGGCTTGTTTTAGATAATTTAAAACGCCGCCCTCGTGAGGTTCTCCTTCCAGTTCTTCTCATGAAAGGAAGGTATTACGTCCACAAGACTATAATGCAATGTGTTTAATTAACTTCAATGGGGGATGTCGGTCTCTTGTCTACACCATTATGCAAACTCTGACCTTTCTTGACCATCCACCGAGCACCTCCCCTGTTACTTTTAAGAAAAATGTTACCCTTTTTCCTTTTGTCCTGACCACCACAATTAGGGGCCACAGCTCTGAATAACAAAACCGGGGCCCCTCCTTGCGTGGTAGCCTTAGGTAGTGTTTACACTCCGGGACATCAAAGGCATTGTTGAACCTTCCAAGCCCCACCTGTTCAGGTAGTAATCCCAAAGTATAATCTCTTTAAAAACTGTAAAACCTTTTAGAGTGACACCGACTAAATCCTGACAGAAGGAGGAGAGAGAGTAAAAAAAAAAAAAAGCAAATCGAGAGGAAAGCTGAAGTTTGCAGGGCTGTAAATTGTGACAGAAGCCTGTGTAGCGGATGCGGGGCAGAGGGAAATGCCCCGTGTTTACTCTCAAAATTTCCTGGGATGTGTTTGCAATAATTGGCTCGATGGATGGCTGCCTCCCGTGCAAACATGCTATAGGTGGTTTAAACAACATAATGTGTGTTTGAAGAAGAGATGTAGCGGTGTTAATCTGGCCTAACTGACTCTAGAAAAAACAGCCACGTTAGTAAAATAAACAAATCCCCTTCGCTGCCCGGCCTTTGGGGGGTTGAAAACATAATTCAAACCCAAACAAATATTCCAAAACGTCCTGATGTTACTGCGATTGTGAGGCCATCAACAATCTATCTCTTTACATCTTCACTCCAATTCGATGTTTTTCCAATATGACACGTTTAAGCGGCCGAATGATCCCCGTCCGTCACATTTCCAGGATTAATTGTGTTTATGCACTCTGTGAGTGAATTTACATGTTGGTTTTGGCCCGGGGTCACAGGCAGATTATGGGTGGAAGAGGTCAGCGGTTTGCACACGGAGGACAGGGTGGGGGACACACCCACCCACCCGCTCCCCATCTTCCTGCGCCTGTGCCCGCGTCCCCTCGTCCTCTTCCTCCTCCCTCGCTTTTATCTCGTTCCCGCACGGACAAGCGCCCAGGCTCACCTTTTCCCGTCCATTCCCTCTCGCTCACAGCTCACACACACACACACACACACACACACACACACACACACACACACACACACACACACACACACACACACACACACACACACACACACACACACACACACTGTCCAATCATCCACACCACATGAGGCGAGCAACTTTCTGAAAGCCATAAATCCTGGGGTGAAGAAATATTCCATTTCTACGGACCCTTGCTGCGTAGCGTCCCCTGGCCCCGGCTCTGCTGTGCCATATCACAATCAATTCCATAAGCTAAACTGGGGTGTAAGGTGCTGTATGAAGGTCAGACAGCCCACTTTGACTGCCATCTGAGCGTGAAGCACTTAGCCTCCGCACCGTACCCAACAGAAACCTTAATATACCACCTTCCAGCACTGGGAGTCTCTCGCAAGGGTTCATTCCACCCAGGTCTGTTCACACCAGATACTAGAAGCAGATTCTCCGTGCATTTATGTATTGATTTTCATTTTGTGTGTGTATCATTAAGTTTGACCTTTCTAATGCCGGGAGAATTTAATTCTCATCAGCGTGAGAGCGCCTTCCACCGCCCCACATTAATGAAATGATTTCAGGTGGGTTCGCCGCTGCTTAAGGCACGCTGACCCACCCCATTTATAAAACTGTAAGGGAAACTCTGGGATACGTTATTGCCTTTAGATGAGGAATTAATTTACAAAAGACATTGTTGAATAATGGATAAAGTGCGAAGAGGAAATTCAAATTTAATTTGGGTTTTTCAAAGTTTTTCTGTAGCGGCATTCAGAAACGGAAGCTCAGTGATTGGATAAAGGTCTGATCAGCTTTTTATGATATCTATTATCTCCTGTTCATTTGGACTCTCAGCCTCTCTGCTCTATGAATCCATTTCCCATTATCTCAGCCTGGTTAGCCTGCGAAACGCAACTATATATGATGTTTACCTCCATGCTCTTGATTAAACCGGGCCAAAGAGAAAGGGAAGGAGATGGAGAGTCTTTTATTTAATGAGCGTGACAAACGCAAAGGTGTTCTCGTAAATCATCACATGGTTTACAAACTCAATAAGTAAGGGCATCCTGCCTCGGCCGGGCAAGCCAGCACACACCTAAATTATTAACAAAGCCAGGGGCCCCCAGAGGCACAACTTTGATGATGTTATAAACAGGGGAGAGG
Organism: Betta splendens; assembly: GCF_900634795.4. Classification (NCBI taxonomy): domain Eukaryota; kingdom Metazoa; phylum Chordata; class Actinopteri; order Anabantiformes; family Osphronemidae; genus Betta; species Betta splendens. Next base: position 14,813,621 of record NC_040884.2, on the reverse strand, counting down.
ACAAGGTGCCTCCTCAGCAAAAGATTATAGGACCCCCCACCACCCCCTCCTCCCAAATCCCAGACCCCCACATACTCAGTCCTAATTACCCACCTCCAATGGTGAGAGGGAGAGATAGAAATGCGGGGGGTGCAGCTACATAAACCTGACACATTCCTTTCCTTCATGTTGCTTTGTAAGCTAATTGAGACTGTACTGGATGCTAGAAGTTGGGGGAGACACAGGTCAAGCAAATGTTCAAGAATAAAAATCACATTATGTCAAACCAGTTTTTAAATGTAGGTGTGGATGAAGTCAAAAGGAGAGAGGTTTCATTTTGATGGCGTGGGTTCACCGGAAATACGCGTGGAACACGGGCGACGCCTTTCACAACTACAACGTGTGTGAGAAATTAGCGAAGCCGCACCAGCTCTTGATGCACTCGCATCAGCTGTGGTGGTTCCAAGGCTGCTTTACAAATGTCACTGAGCAGCAGGTGTGCAGCTGGGTGGTGACCTCAGGTGAAGCAGGAGCACAGGCTCAGGACGGGTGGGAGGGACTATGACAGCGCAACACCAACAGGAAGTGATCGAATGGAAGCAAAGGCAAAACCAGCAGCTCTTACAGGAAGCCTTTCACGTCCGATGGAACCAAGCTAACGTGATATTAGATACTGTTGACTGATGAATGTAACAGTAGCCAAATTTAGCTTTAAGGAAGCTAAGTGTCAATTACACTGTGATGGAACATGGCGTTCTATTGAGATGGTGTTTTCCTCATGCAACATTCCAGCGGCTGAAGTACAAGAGCTCGGTACAAGGGCGCCTGTGATGAGGAGCCAGCCGTCCAGCCTTTGAATAAGCACAGAGTGCGCTTTCATGCCTGTCACATCATGGGTGACAGTCATGAAACGCTGAGAAAATCCTCTCAACTTTGGTCTTGAACTGTGGCTGCTCAGTGCGCTGGGCGAAGCGTCATGCTCATACACGTGGCCTGAAGTCGGCAACGCCAAATATCGCACGGACGCACGCCCGCCCGCGGGGGGTTCAGGGGCGTCCACAAGGGTTGGACCTTATCCTCACCCATCGGCTTCCTTCATCTAAATAGGTGCTCCTGCGAAATACTTTCATGCTAATGCTTCCTCTTGTGGTTACGTGCTTCGAAAACTTGTGTTTCCTTGTTAATGAATTTGCATTCTCATATTTCTTGGACCGGTTTCAGTTTAGCCTCACCTGACACAACAACATACATAGACGAATTGCTCAGATCAATAACAATAACAATAATAAATTGTGAGATGCTCAGATTCGCTCGCTACTTGTTTTGGCTTCCTCGGGTTCACTGGGTGTTTTCCTGGGTGAGAATCAGTGTCTGGCTCATAATCACCCCCAGACGTATATTCTCCGCTCAAGACAGACATTCCTACTACAGCAAGTCACCGAATTCCAAAATGAGGCAAAGGATGCGCTGTGGACGGGAAGTGATGTCACCACTGCCTACTAAAACTGTAGCGTTCAAATCCAATTACATGTATGGCGCCCTGGCACATTCAATTACCCGGAATACCCCCGACTGAAGAAAAAGTCCAAAGCCTTGGCCACAATTTGACATCTGCCAGGATAAATGGACTGCTAATAATGTCTCTCACTATCTGAGCAAGTTAGACAAGTAGACTTAGTGTCTGCACCCAGCAGCAGACGTCTCACTTCTCCACTGTCTGCTTCACAGCAGCTATACATGCCATAATTATGGGATCACTTTAAAAACCCAATCCAATTTCTTTTTAGTTCTGGAGGCACAGTGCTGTTAAATTTACACAAGTTTATTTCATAATAGCATGTTATATTTCTTCTCTTTACTTATTATTTCATATTTTGCTAAAGTAGATTCTTATTTCTGGTTACGGTCAAATAGACAAAACTGTTTTTGTTGCACAAAGCCACTGACATGGGACAGAAAAGTTAAATCCCTCCCTTCGTCATCTTCATACACAGATGTATTGATCAGTCGTCACTGTAGCCGACTTGACTTCTCAACAGACTGTGGATTGGATGGGGTCAGGCATGAGGGCTCCGTGGCCATAATTAGCTTGCCATCGAGGGGAAAGTTAATATTTCTCAAGTTGAAGTGAAGCTTATTGGTTTCCTGGACAGGATGTAATGGATAACTCAATGAGGCCAGTACACAATGTGAGCACACACACACACACACACACACACACACACACACACACACACACGAAAACTCACAGGCACACGTCTGCTCCCCGGGAGGTCCACAGTCACACAGACAGTGACATTCCCCCTTCCTCAGCATGACAGCTGAGCAGCTGCCTGATCAATAGTCATCAGTGGCTTTGCCCACTTGGCCGTCACATAAACCAAACCATGAGACACCACAAGTTTCGCAATCGACACATTTTTGCACCGTGTTTGTTCTGCAGCTCAAAAGTCCTAGATGTGGACGCTTCGCAGGTACTGGGTGTAAATCTAAACAAAATGGAGGGAGCGTGTTTGCACATCAGGAGTATTGCTAAAGATGCATTTTTACAGCAAATCTAATAGGGTGTCAAAACACAGTAATCAATTGCTGCTTGGGTCACTGATTAATTGTCACATATGCCAATCAAAATGTAATTATTCATACTTTACAGTTATTGCAAAGACGGTCAGGCTCACATGTACAACATCAGCTCCTCAATCAACCAGAGATTGCATATGATGATATATAAGTATATAAAGTATATTAACTGAAACAAATATTACTTAAATGTGTCAGTTTAATGCTTCTGATTTACAGTTTTTCTCAGTCGCTTTAGTACAATTCTCAGATCAGAATTTAAGTTTGCAAATATATGTGTGCATTTCTCAAAACAATTTGTACAGCAAACACACTATGGATTTCTTGCAAAAGCCTGTCTAATGCTCAAAATCTTTAGTTCATCTCTCGAAACTAAGTCTTTATGTCACTGAACATGTCAGTGCCATCAGAATATCAAGTCATTTTGTCCTGTCTACGAACAAGACAGTCAAATTACTTAATAATGTTGTCAATATAACTGTGTACTTTGGAGAGAGGTTCTGATGTAAACCATAGCTACAATTTTGATGACAATTACTGTAAAATGTAAGATACATCTTTTTTTACACCAAGAGACTGGACAATGGCAGCCAGGAGGGTCATTTGTTTATGTGGCTGGTGATCCTAAACTTTTACATCCTGATGCCTGATGGTCCCAATTATCCCAATTATTTTTTTCCCAATTATGGGAATATGTGTAAGCACACCATGGTCAGACATAGAACATTGTGTTGTGCTTCAGCCATATATACATATACTTACCAGTTGATGATTATTGAGATGCACCTTTGTTAGAGAAAGTCAAGTCACCTGAGAGTTTTATTTACAATTTACCAAATCAAGAAAAATTTAGAAAAAAACATATAATGGATTTTTGCAGTTAATGACTTATACGATGAACTAATGAGTGTTTTGAGGAGTAGGACTATTGCACAGTGAACTATATAATACATTTTGATCAACATTACATAAACAATTGATAATGTAGCAAAGAGCAGGGAATTGTAAATAATCATTTGAATGGATGTACCAAAGCATTTGCAACTTGTTCAAAGAAGTGAGAAACTGCTTATACTGTATGATGTGCACACGTGCGTTGCGTATCCACATGCATGTGTAATTCTGAAAAATAAAAAAATAAGTAGTCAGCAGAACAAAATAAAGCACCGTCGATATGTGAGCTCCAGCAGGCTGCAGGGACCCAGGGAGCTAGCGGTGCTACCACAACAACAACAACAGACAAATGTTTGCTGATAAATAAAACATATTCAATCAAAGCATAAATGCTAATGAAAGGAGAACCGGCAATCACACAAGCCGTACGCGCGAGCTCTGGCACACACCAAGTGTGAGAGAGAGAGGTGTTAATTGCTGTGCTAATTAGGTCCTGATTGCATTGCTCTTGTTTTGCACTTGCACGTGATTAAAATTTCAACAGAGCACATTATTTGGCAGTGTTAACAGGTGCCAAGCGCAAACACACAGCACAAACACGCGTGGAAATAAATACAGTCCAAACACACACACGCACGGTTGCAAAAAGCTGCGTCGACGCGTCTGCACTCCAGCGCCGGCGTTAAATGATGCTATAAAGCGTGGTAGCGCTTTCCTGCCAACTTCAAAACGCTAAATATGAACTTACTTACTTGTCTGTGTTGTTTATTTACTAATCACTGCTACAGTAAAGCTGCAGGACCTGATCATTCTTTGGGGAAGCTGCAAAACGAGTTCTCATGTGTTCATTGTAGACATTTGTCCACATACTGATGAGCACATTTCACTCACTTTGTATTTCATCCAGCTTCCAGAGTACATGTAATGACGCTAATTCATAACATCCCCATGCAATTTACGACCATGATGCGGTGAGATGATAGTCAATAGGATACGCGACACACATTGCACATGAATATGTTCATATAGTGCTTAATTGCTCCCCATCCAAAGTGCTGCTGGTCAGGATACTGGGATGACTGGGATCTCCTTGTGCCGTTGCAGTCTCACCACAGCAGCCGGCAGGATATTGGAAGTCTGAGCAGGAACAGCTTTTGGGAGCACTGTTAGTGAAATGACAGCGAGCGGAGAGCGTGTGATGTGTTCTCTTCCAGAACAGTTGAGCGGCTGTCCCCACTGACATGAAGCCTGGGAAAATGTGCATCTGTTTCTTGTGATAGATAGATAGATAGATAGATAGATAGATAGATAGATAGATAGATAGATAGATAGATAGATAGATAGATAGATAGATAGATAGATAGATAGATAGATGGATGGATGGATGGATGGATGGATGGATGGATGGATGGATGGATGGATGGATGGATGGATGATGGGGAGGATGGATGGATGGATGGATGATGGGATGGATGGATGATAGATAGATAGATAGATAGATAGATGATAGATAGAGATAGATAGATAGATAGATAGATAGATAGATAGATAGATAGATAGATAGATAGATAGATAGATAGATAGATAGATAGATAGATAGATAGATAGATAGATAGAAATAAAAGCATGTGAACAGACATAAAAGCAGCAGCATGAGCAGACAGACATGCTGTGAGGCAAACAGACAGATAAATATGACTTCATGAATGACATTTGTTTGTTCTAAAGGACATGGCCTGAAGCGGCAACCTTCATCACTGGTGACAGAAGAGTTGCTCACACACGAGGAACCTACCAGGAGGCCCGAATCACCGAACTTCAGAGGCGTTTTGAGTTCCAGTCATAATATATCAATATATGCAGCGTCCTCCATAAGTCAACCTTTAGAATTAAGCAATGTCAGAGGAAGTTGGGTAAAAAGTCTATGCAGCGTTAATGTGGTGTGATTAGTTCTGTTATGAATATTGATTATGATATAAACAGGGAAACATTTCATCTGCAGACATCATGGAGTTGGAAGGACATAAAATTCATAGATGTGTTAAATTTATTATATCAGTAATCGGCCCTAATTACTTAATGTGATGTATTTTATGATATGAGAGAATCGATAATGAACACACAGACTTAAGCGCATGAAAGGCAGCTGGTCAAACATGCAAGTATAAAGGAATCTGGTTATTACTGCCATCATTGCTTTGTTTTGGCTCAAAAACAGCTTTTTAGTTTGGTTTGTTATTAATGAGCCTTCATGAAATGCTGCAAACCAAAAACTTGCACATTAATGTGAGCCAGTAGCAAGGCCACAGACACTGGACGCTTCTGTCCCTTAATGTTTGCACGAAACATAGACCCAGGTGCATTGTGGGTGTTAAAGTCACATGTGCGCAGGACATGAAACGTCAAAAAGTCAATTGTAATGATTTAGTTTAACATCTAAATGTGTTTCTCATATACTTGATTGATCCTAATGGGAAAATTGTGGCGGACAGCTGCTGTATTCACAGCTTTATTACTTGGGGGTTTAGTGTCTTGTCTCTAAAGACATTTGTACAAATGGCCAGAAACCTCCGTCCAGTTTGATCAAGAGCAGCTCATCACTGGCCTGTATTCACCTCAGACAGTCATGAAGCCGCATGATCCAGGCTGGACGACCACTGTCACTGCTCCCCAGTCATTACATAAGGCAGATGAGTTGCAGGCTGACAATGTGGCAGCTATAGTAAAAGCAACCCCCCCCCCCCCCCCCCCCTAACGCCCCACCCCCCACCACCCCACACTGCCCCGAGGTCCTAACCAGCTGCTTTGTCTTCCAGAGAGGCCCCAGAACCGGACGGGGACACCTGTCAGTCTCTCACGGCTGAAGAGGGGTCGGGTCGCGCTAGTGCTACTGAGAACGCACCGAGACCATACTCACGTCTCACAGGGCAAAAAATGAATAAATCTTTGTTTCACTCAAAGCAACACGTGGGAAGATAAAATAAAGTTTCTCAACAAATGCAGCGCTACGATGCAGAAAGCATCTGCTCCTGCATGGTCATGAAATGCCTGTGCAGCGCTCACACGGCTGAGAGAAATGGAAGAAGCAGTGAGCAATGGCTGCCCTGCTTTTGCCCCAGAAACTTTTAACCGCTGATAAAGATCAATGACACTGTTGATGATATAAATTCTGAGCTGCTAGTTTGTATTGATCTGGCCGTAATGCTTTTGGCTCCTAGGATGGCAGATGGAGCCAGCAAAGAACTTCAGAAAAAAAAAGATTAATGTTGTAGGACGACTCATCTATAGTTTTGATAAATAATTCTTCAAGCCAAATATACATGGCTGCAGGACATATGGGCTTCAGAGCGGTGTGACCCCTTTAGAAAGAAGAATGAGGATATGCTGTTGGTAAGTTTTACTTTAGTTGAATTTTACATTGGCTGCATTAGCTGCCTGACAATGGAGAGGGTGCTTAGAAACAGTTCCTGCAAACCTGCTGTCGCACAGATTTAGGTTTGGAGAATCTCTGAACACATTACTTGTAGTATTAACCTGAAGCGCCAATGCATTTTTGGTGTGTGGATGTTAAATTCATGGACGCTCACTGGTAAGAGTTAACAGTTGTTATGTAGTACACAATCAAAATGTGTACAGAGAATAGCTGGAAGCGGTTTCAGGCCCCACAGGTCCCGGAAGGCCAAAAGCATGTTGAAAAGGGAAAAGTCTGGGCTGGTGTTCCCCTAACCCATTTATAAAACAGCACCCTGTGCGTTTAAACCTCTGCGATTTGTTAACACTGTCCATTTACATGCACACGCGCACAAACTGAACCACTCCACCCACACCCATGGGTCAATATTAGTGGAGTTGCAGTTTTGAATCAGCGGGTAATGGAAACCTCTGCGCAGCCACGGCGCTGCGCCTCCGCATTGTCCCGCAACGACTCCCGGGGCTTTTATCTGCAATCGGATCAGGTAATTGGCGGCGATTATCGCGCCGTTCGCTCGCAAAGCAGATGGAGTGACTGCAGAAGGAGGCCTGCACCTGGATGCGCTCGAGAGCTGGAGCGCCACAACTTCCCCCTCGCACGCGCGCGCGCCTGAAAGCGCACCTGAGCAGCCGGCGCTGAGCTGATCATCGCCGTCACCACCCCCTCTCACCCTCTTATGTTCGAACATCTAAAAATCCCGTCAGAATTCCGCATTTGATACATACTCTCTCATACTTGACGTAACAGGTTGAGTTTCCCCTAATTGGCGCTGAATAATACCATGGGCGATTTAGCAGCGCCCCCCCCCCTCCCCGCGTTGCCACCGCGACAGATTCTGGTTTCATCCCGCCAGAGGTTTTTGAAGGTATCATTTCTCTTGACTGGAAAAGGCCCCTGTTGAGTTGTCAGGCTCATTGCTCAAGGTGTGCGCTGGGTTTCAGGAGGGCCCGTGCTGACACATTCATAAATATGACACCTTGTTTTGTCCTTCTGGCGTCTTTTTGGTTGGCGATGGCCTTTGAATTGGAAACAGGTAAGCTAATAGGGCTGCGCCTGATGCATGGGAACCGTGGGCTTTGGGAGAAGGCAGGGTGGCCCCGGGCGACACATGACAGGCAGATAATGACTGTATAGCTGTCAACTCAAGGATACCTGTCTGCCGGTAAATACAGATTTGCCTTTTTGACATCATTTTTCCACCTCCTGGAAGATCAACTGAATGCGGCTTTCAGACTATTTCAGACTTACTATCAGAAACATTCACTCACACGACACGCGCGCACCCAAATGCACATGCATGTTCCTGCACGCACACGCACACACACACACAGACCCCAGTGTACACACACGTATGTGCTGACAAACACACTTACATAAATGCAAGCAGAGGCAGGAACAAAGGCCCTCGGAATGCGTGCGCTCATAATTGGGATTTTCTGCACCGTCCGACGTTCCCACGTAATTCTGTACGTTTGGAAATGCACGGAGCGAGTTAATACGATTCCATTGTAGTCAGGCATGAAAGATAGAGAGAGGGCGTGCGTGTTTTTTAGTGTATATATGTAAGTGTGTGTGTCCACGCGTGTGTGTGTGTGTGTGTGTGTGTGTGTGTGTGTGTGTGACTGGCAGGCTGGCTGAGGCCTGTGTTTTTGCGTCGCCTCGGGGAATGCAGGTGAAAGCAATCTTGGTCCGTGAAAGCCGACGAGATGCGCCTTTCTGCACCCAGAGAGCTGGCAAGCTGATTTCTTTTTGATAGGCTCAGGCCCTGACACCCACCCCTGCGCTTCCACCCCCTCCCCGGACCCGTCGAGCAAGGCCACGCCACCGGTCGTTTAGATCTCAGCCATCTATTTGCTGCTTGTAATAAATTCTGCAGTGCATCTGTATCACTATTCATATCCATAAACTGCATGTAGGATACAGCACGCTGTCTTTTTCAGTCTTCCCCATAAAGCGCACCGGCTTGTGTGCACCTTTCTGCACACGCACGCACACACACACACACACACACACACACACACACACACACACACACACACACACACACACACACACACACACACACACACACACACACACACACACACTCTAATGCTAATCTCCTCACTCCCCCTGTCTCTCTTCACAGCTGCCCACAAGCTGAAAGAGCCAAAGCATTTGGTGCATGGCTAAAATGACGAAACGCAACCTAAATATACCTTGTTTGTTTACCATTCAGTCACATTCCCCGCATGCAGAATGATTAGCAGCAAATCAAGAGGTATTTATGGCTTGATGCGTGTGCTGGGATGGAGTGTGCATTAGGCCTAATCTCATAATAGTATGATTGTCTCAATTCTGCCTATGGATCCAGCGCTGGCTGCGATACAAAACCAGAGTCACTGCAGCGAACGGTGGGCAGCTGGCCATTAGAATGTGAATGGAAATCATCAGACTGGGTTCGTTGTTATCTTCAGGGATTCACGACTGGGAATTAATGCTGATCTTTTTAGTGTTACTGTAAGGAGCGCTTTGGTAAACGATTACCCGAGGATCTCACGTCTGGATGTGTGGTCTGTACTTTCAGACGTTTCAGTCCAGCGGCAGAAGCTCGCACCACGGCGCGACTGAACTACAGGAGGGTTTTGTGGGCTGGTATGTTTGTGCGTCACAGCTGTATTTAAATGACAATGCAGGAGCACTAAAAAGTGAAACTAACAGTTCCTGCAAAAATTAATTATCTAGCAACTCAAGCTGTGAAATAGTCCCATTGCATGTTAAAGCACATAATACCAGGACACACACACACACACACACACACACACACACACACACACACACACACACACACACACACACACACACACACACACACACACACACACACACACCCCTAGGGGTGAAGACTGACACTGACAGTTTATTATAAGTAACATAGGCAGTGGAGGGGAATAAACAGAAAACAGTCTTTCTCACACAGGTGTTAAATCCAAACACAAACAGCAAAGGGCAGTTCAACATGTTCTAACTTTACTAACTCTTCATATTCATCATCATTTTTGAAAAGTATAAATATATATTATCAGTATATTTTATGGAAAGACTGAATTTAGTTGAAATAGGAAAATAAATTTTCACCCACATTTTCTAGTTTTGCTCTTTACAAGAGGTTGATACTTAATTTCTAATAAACTAATAAATCACGTTTTTGGAAATGTTATAGGTGCAGTAGTTAAAGCAGCCTTGTTATGTTAAACCGAATCTCTGTTAATGCTGTGCAACTTCTGATATTACGTACAGTTTGAGAAAAAAACAGCCGACCTTTCAGTCCTCCTTCTTATCGCCGTGGGACCAAGTCACTCACCCTCCCTGGCCAGACTGTCGTACAATATCAGCTGGCCTGCTAGCTAAAATGGAAATGTGTGTTAGTGCCAGCAGTTGAAGTCTGTCGGGGACATAGCCTTCACATTGTTGAGATAAAGTAGCAGGCCTAAGCCTTTGCCTGGTGAAATGACACGTCCCCCACCTTCTTTTTCCTGTACAATCGCCATAATATTGTGTTTCTATGCTGGGCCTGTAACCTTTGATTAAATTAGCCCGGTATTGCCTGGGTCCTTTTCTAAACTGTAGGCACTGGAGAGCTACTTAACGGACCCTGTCCCTCGGAGGGAAGAAACTGCTTGAGCTTACAAGTGTACGGCCACAGAAATATCAAACCCTCTCACTCACATCTCTCTCCCTCTGTCCCGCTCTCCTTCCTTCTTCTTTTTCTTTCTCCATTTACGCACGTTTGCCTTCTCTCCTTGTCTTTTTTCTTAACTTGTGTGTGTGTGTGTGTGTGTTTGTTCTTAAGTCGATCCATTACGCTCTGTCACTCTCCAGGTGAGGCCCATATTATAAGATGTCAAAGAAAGAGCAGCAAAATGACATTTTGCTGTTGTTATTTTTCAAATCTATGAACTACTGGTGTCGCCGATAAATGACAGCATAAATGAATGGATCAAAATTGCATTTTGTTCAAAGAAGTGGGGGATTAATGTGGAGAAAAGGCTAGGGACACATGGTACTGGTCAAATGTCAGTTGTACAGTAGGCCTCGGTTGAATTAAATGGCACTTCTTGTTTTCGCTGTGGTATTTACTTTACTTTCCTCTGTGAGGTTTCTTCACCTTCTTTATTTGTTTTTAGAATTACAAATTCTTCATTTTGTGTTGTCAACGTAACTTTGCTTTGTGTCACAAAGCAATTTACACCCGAAATACAACTTCTTCAAAGTAAATATTGTCTCTAGAGCTTAGTTTTTTTCCATGTTGCTTCTTTACCAGACATTGGTCTGCAAGACACCCCTTCACAATAAGAGTTGGAGTCTTCCTGCACTGTCGCAGTTGTTATATAAAGCATATATTTTCCTTGTGCAAGAAAAACATCTCTCATTTTGCTAAAGTTGCTGTCACTACAACCTCACCAGTCAGATGTTAATAAAACACTGGCTTTTTGCAGGAGCCGTGATTCATTCTGGAAGTTTATGACATCACCAAAAGCAGCATGTTGGTGGGAATTGTTGCTCTTCCTAGCAAATCTAGCATTCGCCTGAACTCTCTTCTTAAAGTGTGGTCTGCATAGGAAGAGATTACACAATCACCTGCACAACGAGTCCTCTCCTAATTTACTGTATGTAAAGAGAGCCTCTTGGCTGACTGTGATGTTACAGTA